>NC_043962.1:11411369-11456369 GCF_902148855.1 Sphaeramia orbicularis | reverse complement strand
TCGTATTTTAACTATCTCCTCCTTGGCCGTTTGGCCAAATGAACTCAAAATCGATATACAGTATCTAGAGAAGTGGGGCATCAAACGTTAGCCGAATTTTTTGGATAGGTGTCACCGTTTTTGTGTGACGACGTCGCAAACTTTGTAAAGTTTCTTTGTGAATTTACCATTACAAAAATTTCTTCAGCTCAGACATACGAACACCGATTTGGCTGAATTTTGACTCAGACGTCTATCTCCCAGGCCTACACCCATTTATTAAAAGAAATTGAAATTTCGCACTATAGCGCCCCCTACAAATGTACATTTACAAAAATGAAATCAGTTCGGACATACGAGCACCAATTTGGCTCAAATTTGACTCAGACATCTGTCTCCAAGGCCTACACCTATTTGTCAAAAGAAACTGAAATTTTGCACTACAGCGCCCCCTACAAAAATTTTTAATATTTTTTTATTAAAATTTCTTCAGTTCGGACATATGAACACCGATTTGGCTCAAATTTGACTCAGACGTCTATCTCCCAGGCCTAAACCCATTTATCAGAAATATTTGATATTCGGTGCCATAGCGCCCCCTACAATTTTACCTTTACGAAAATTACTTCACGTTAGTCATACGAATACCAATTTGGCTCAAATTTGAATGAGTTGTCAGTCTCCCAAGCCTACACCTATTTATCAAAAGAAATTGCAACTTCGCTCAGTAGCGCCCCCTACAAATTTACCTTCACGAAAATTGCATCAATTCAAACATACAAACACTGATTTAGCTCAAATTTGACTCAGTGGTACATCTTGCAAACCTTCACCCATTCAATGGTAGACATTTATTTTTAGCTGCATAGCGCCCCCTACAGATTTACTTATCCAAAACTTTCTTTAGTTCGGACATACAAACAAAGATTTGCCTCAAATTTGAATCAGTTGTCGATCTCCCAGGCCTACACCCATTCATCAGAAGACATTGAAATTTGGTGCTAGAGTGCCACCTGCTGAACGATGGACATACTTCTACTGGACGTGCCCGTGGCGAGGGCCTTTAGATGCCGCTTGCGGCTTTAATTCTTTTTAACCTTTATTTATGTGTATTTTAGCTTTGTGTCTTTTTAACAAGTAAAAGTGTGAAGCATGTCTTTCTTTTTTCTTTCTCTTGGCACTCAAGCGCAACACAACAGAAATTCCATTATACTTGAACTGTAAATGTACCCGCGCAAATGACAATAAAACTCTTTTCATCTTTATCTCTTTATCTTTAAAAAAAATATGAACTTAGAAGGGTTAATTCTTGTATATACACAGATTTACAGTATTTCAGTTATGTCATTAACCCATAAAGACCCAAACAGCCACTGGCAATCATAAGCATCTACTGTTGTAAAATGTTTGATAACTTCTGAACCACTAAACCTATCAGTACATTGAATTAACTCAGGTAAAATGCAGGGTTTTTTTTTTTTAATCTTTTTATTGCCATCAGATATGACCCATTTGGACGTTTAGAGGCTCCATAGTTACTGTGGAAACACCATCATCTTCTATAATCCATAGAGTTGGATCAATGACAGCGGATGGAGACGCTTGGCTTATGTTCAGTTAATTATAGATTATGCTGAAAAAGTTACTTTTTCTTCAGTTTTTTCTGTTTTGGGTATAATAACCCTTAACGTTTATCTGAGTTTTTACAGATATCTACATGATCAGTGAATTAAATACAGGAAAATACCTGATTTACCCTGAAAAAATGTAATATAGAGATAATAATATTACAATAAGTGGTGATAAATGACTTAAGAAAGGTTAACTAGAAAGGAAAAGTTTGTTTGGGAACTGCCATAAAAATAGCACTGGGTCTTTATGGGTAATGGTGCATGGTAGAGTGTTTTTTCTTGAAAAAATCTTGTGGAGGCTCAAGAGTTGAGAAGTTTTAGTAGTGTTTTAACAAAATCCAAACTCAAAATGTTCACAAAGATGGTACAAGACAAAGACCATTATTAAATACTGGTTTAAGCGAGAAGGTCCACCTATGACTGTCTTTACCAATACTGTAAAACATCTTCATTTACTAGAACAGATGACCTACACAATACGACTGCGGAAAGAATTGAGTGAAGAACATTGGGAAAAATGGCACGTTTACATACCTGCGAGACAAATTTGTGTAAAAATTGTGTTGTTTGTCTAAATAATACGATCTTTGTAGCCTCTTGAGCTCACAACCTGCTTGTTGATTTTTGTTTTTGTATCTGTTAAAAAAAAAATCCTAAATAAAGAGTAAAAAAAAAAAAAAAAGATGGTACAAGACATTAACGTTGTAGTCTTAGACAACAATATAAGGCTGTGTTTTTCAACGTTGGGGTCAGGACCCCACATGGGGTTGCCTGGAATTCAAATGGGGTTGCCTGAAATTTTTAGAAATTGATTTAAAAAAAAGAGAACAACAACAAAAAAAAAACTTACTGAAACTGAAGCACTGTGGTACTGTTTACCTTTCAAATGTTCATTGTGGTCGGTTTCAGATGCTGCAGCTCTTTCAAAATTCATAGTTTGAGTTCTTGTTTGTTCAGTATTAATTGTCCTCCTTGTAAATCCCAGCTGGACTGACTGTACATATCCTGACCAAGGAAAACAAAATTCTCACTTTGTGCAGTAATCTACACCTGGCTTTTGTGCCTCCGTCCATAATAATATACATTATGTAGACTAAATGTCATCTAAAATGAATGTTTATTTGCAACATAGTATAGCAAACTATTACATGATCAAAAACAAATTAATTTTAGCAAAAAAAAGAGTCTGAGATTGCCAGAAATTTGTGATGTTAAAATGGGATCACGAGCCAAAAAAGGTTGGGAACCACTGACCTAAGCCAAAGCTAATGGAGATCCAAATAAATGAAATGAATAAAAGAACAAAAAGAAATGAAGTAAAAAGGGGTGCCATACATGACTGACTTACCCACTGCTTCTTTCACATGAGCTAAAATTGAAGAAATACACACAAAAAAAAAAAAAAAAGTCTCTGTTTTGAATGTCTGGGGTCGCCAGAAATTTGTGATGTTAAAATGGGGTCATGAGACAAAAAAGGTTGGGAACCGCTGATATAAGGTCTCTTGAGTGTGTGTAGAAAAGAAGAAGTAGGATGAGGAAATGAAAGCAGCAGACACAGTCGGCAGAGATATGTGTTAAATGTGTCATACAAACATATACCCGTGTTCCTCCTCTGTCACTCATTTAGACACACTTTCTTTCTCTGTCTCATACCAAAGAAGCACAGGGTTGTATTAATAGAGTCCGCCGCTCACTGCTGTATGTGTGTGTGAGTGTGTATATTTAGCTTAGCCGGGGTCTCGGCCCCTGCCTGGTCTGGTCTGTTAGTGTGGGAAGAGGACTGAACCGGGTGGAACAGCATGCTGACTGGACACTGCGGTTAGCTGTGTGTGTTTCATTCGATTTGGTTTCCGTAGTGGAAGCAGATCTCTGGGTGCGTTTGGACTGAATATGTGTGTGTGTTTGTGTGTGTGTTTGTCGCCAGGAGCTGATGAGCAGGACCTCCTTGGAGACTCAGAAGCTGGATCTGATGGACGAGGTGTCGTACCTCAAACTGAAACTGGTCAGCATGGAGGAGACGCACACCAACGCCAACGCACAACCGCCAGAGCCTGCCGACGCCAAGCAGAACAAAGCAGAGGTATGGGAAGAGCACAGGCCCGTGTGTGTGTGTGTGTGTGTGTTTCAACCTAATGCTGTTTGTGTAGACGGCGTTGAACTTGTGCTTCACTGAGACAAGTATTGAGTTTGCAGTGAATGGGATCTGAGCAGCATCTGCTTGAATGGAAACAAATGGCATAAACTTGATGCTGCATTGGATTAGAGAACATACCGGTATCTGCAAAGTTCTGTCATTTCTCACATGTTTAAAGCCCTATCAGCCCGCCAGCGGGCCGAAAAAATTATATTAATATTCATCTACTATAAAAATATTATAAATCAGGACAATGGATGTTTTTTTCAACTTTTGCTCAAAGTTTAGACCCTAATGTTAATAAAAGTACATCCAAAGTGTATTTTAGTGCAAACTTTAATATGCAAACATGATTTTTAATCTTTGTGGGGTGAAATATACGCTATTAAAAATCTCCGACACGAACAATTAATTTATGCATATCATTGTCAATCCAGCTGAAAAAAAACAGGCGAGGATAAAAAATTCTAATTTCTCTTTTAGTTTGTTACAGTTTACTCAGGCATAGTAATAGATACAATATTTTAGACGATGCGAATTCTGTGAGGTCTCTAAATGTCCATAGACACCAAGAACATCCATATGAACCTTATTATTATAAGTATTATAAGTAATTCTTCATTTACTTGGGGTATGTCTTTTTAGGCATTTTTCCCCTGAAAATATGGTCAGGGTTAAACAGGTTAATTCATCTCACCAGTCCAAACCAAGGTTATTATCGTTAACGAAAACTAACGAAATGCCGAAAACTAAAATTGTAAAAACATTTTTGTTAACTGCAATAAATAAAAACTAGAATTAAAAGAAAAAAACATAACTAACTGAAACTGTATTGTGTGCTTACAAAACTAACTAAAACGTATAAAAATAATCGATAAAATTCCCGTCGTTTTCGTCTTTGTCAATGTCCGATTTATATGAAATCAATTTATTTCCCTCGAGCAATTTTAGCTAGAAGTGACGGACCATTAAATATCATATGGTGCTGCCATATGATATTTAACGGTCCGTCACTTCTCGTCACTTGTCATTTAGAGTCGTCTTCTCTTCCCCACTCTACCTGGAAACATGGAGACAAAAGTTGGGAGAAAACAGCAGAGTCCTGTCTGGGATTTATTTGAATACGACAGTGAAGAAGATAAAAGATATGAAAAAAGTAAAACTAACACTAAAACTAAGCATTTAGACCAAAACGAAAACTTATAAAAACTAGCAAACCTGCTCTAAAAACAAATTAAAACTAACTGAATTAGAGGAAAAAAAGTCAAAACTAAATAAAACTAAAGTATAATGAAAAATCCCAAATTATTAGAACCTTGGTCGAAACAGATACCCCTGTTTATCCACTATACTTATGCTCTGAGAAAAGGTTGTCATACTGTATGTGCACTACAAACAAAAAGTTAAGGATATTTCTTTTTTTTTGTCATTTTTTTTGTCATTTTTGCCATTTGTAAATAAAACTATATCTGGTCATTTAAAAAATGTGTTTCAATTCAATTCACGCACAAAAATGTATAACAGTGCTGTGCAAGAATCCCAGCTGAAAAAAACAGCCCAAAAATTAAAAATATCCTTACCTTTTTGTTTGTAGTGTACATAATTCTGTGTTCTGTCTACCCTGAGACACAAGGCTTTAGTTGTGTTCCTTTTACATATTTACATTTACATAGAGTTACATAGAGTGACTGAATCTGAGTTGTTTTTTGTTCTTGACTCTTCATTTTTGACTGTTCTGTCTTTAACCCATAAAGACCCAGGACGACTTTTATGTTTTGTTTTGTTTTTTTTTTTCATATTTAACATTTCTTAAATGATTTATCACCATTTATTGTAATATTATCTTCTTAATTTGTTTTTTTTTTTTTTTCAACAAAAATCAGGTATTTTCCTATATATAATTCACTGATCATTTAGATGTTCATTAAAGCTCAGAGTAAAGTTGAGGGATATTCTGTCAGAAACAGAGAAAACTGAAGAAAAACTGACTCCTTCAACAAAATCTATCATTAACTGAACATAAACCAGGTGTCTCCATCCACTGTCATTGATCCAACTCCATGGGTTTTACTGGTGAATCAATGTTGTAGAAGATGACAGTGTTTCTATGGTAACAACAGAACCTCTGAACGTCCAAATGGGTCATATCTGATGACCCTGAAATTATGACAAACTGCATTTTACACCAATTATTTACATGTATTGATAGAATGGAGTGAATGCTCAATGCTGTACACATTTAATTTAACATAAGCAGGTGAAAAGGATAGGCAAAAAAATCAGCTTTTGCCTCTAGCCTATTCCTTTTTTGGTTTTTATATTTATTATAATTATTGTACTAAGTGCAATGATTAATGTACAAACCAAAAATAAATTCATTCATTCATTCATTCATTCATTCAATTACTGGATCAACAGGTGTTAAACAGTTTAGATCAGTAGATGGTTTTGGTCGCCATCGGATGTTTAGGTCTTTATAGGTTAACCAGGTTAACACCATACTTTGTTATATTTCTACTTGTATTTGTCCAGTGTAATGTGTTGAGAATTAGCTCCGATCTTCAATTATCTGGTCACATTTTGCAGCAAATCTTAGCGGATCTAATTTTTTTTCAAAAGACTTGACTGAAAAAAGTCACAGTTGTGCTTTAATATCAGTTAAAGAAGTTAGCAAGCAATTATTAGCAAGTAACTACAGTACAGACACATTATCTCACTGAGTTGACAGGTGCATTAATAGGTGCAGCTGCCGGAGGCTTTATGGTAACTACAGCATTAACTAATGTTCATTAACCCTTTAACCCCTGAAACATGATTCCAGGTGTGAATCGTCATCTGTTTCAGTTTCATAAAAGCTGCTGTGAGTATGTGCTTCTGTTCCTTTTCTTCAGTGGTTTTGATTTACTGTGTGTTTTAGGGTCAAAACAGGTGGAATAACAGAAAAAGACAAAGAGAGGAATTGAAGTTTGACAGGTTTTTAGTAAATAAGGCACTAAGAATGTACATCAGTAAGAGATTTAGGATGTTGAACATGAACTGTGAACTGGAACACACTGAACAACAACAAGGATTTGAATTTTGGCCCAGTAGTTTTTGTTTTGGTGCTCTTTCTTTTTTTTTTTTTTTTCGAAATCAGTGCAGTAGCTTTTTGGCACCTGGTTGAACGCCAAAAAGCAGTTACACAGTCAAAACTCAGTGAAAGCACTGTAAAAAAAATAAATAAAAGAAAATCACCAAAAAACTGCAAACAACAGTATAAACAAAACGTGTCTGCACTTTTAATACCCCTCAACCAAATATAGTGCAAGATTGTGTTGAAAATTACTGCTCTATAATTTAGATTAGATTATCTTTGTGTAAAACTTGTTACATACATATTTATATTTAAAAGTACTCAGATATTATTACTGCACAAGGCCATTTGACCTTGAAAAAGTACGTCAAGGTGACCTATTTTCAATATTCTTCTGCTCCATGACAAGATGCATCCGCAGTATAAATTTGGTGCAGATGTCTCAATGCATTCTTCAGATAATGCGATTATGTTGTTGAATGGACAGACAGACGATGAAACGATTACAATACCCCTTTAGCCAGATGTTGGCTGAGGGATAAAAACAGCAAGGAAAATTATGTTAAAAAAAAGCCCAAACCATCTCTTTTTATAGTGAGTTGGTCTCACTCACTGCTCTGTGTTTTACCCCTCATTACACAGGCGGCGGGGGGGGCATTGAGCATGCTCAGATGTCTATGAAAAGAACAAGGACTATTCTATCAGCATGTTTGAAAATTTTAACTATTGAGGAAACAGTAGAATTTTTATGAATATTTAAAATAAATCATACATTCAGAACGTTCACCACAGACACATCAGGGGTTAAAGGGTTGAAATAGAATCATAAACAGATCAGAACACCATTTAGTAAATAATTACTTGGCACATTAGTTAACTGTTAATTATTGCCTATTAACACTTTAGGTAGATGTTTATTAATGCTAATAGTGAATAGATTTGCCACTATGATTAACATGTATGAAATTAGTTCTCAACATTATTTAACTGTTAATTTATTGGTTGTTAATACTTCACTTGTTAATCATTTAATAATCACTTGTTTAAATAATGCTAATTAATTTCCCAGTGTTACCAGTTGTGTAGTTTTGGTACAAATTAAGGATATTTGTGTCTATATTTGCTGTAAACACCTCTAAATATGCTGCACTTACAGATGATGAGACCCTGAAACATGAGAACACACAGAAACACTGGAGAACGGTGAAACACAAAGCAAAGGCATGAGACGAAAAGAGAAATATTCATTCTGACATCAGGGGTGAGCTGAGTTTCTTTGGCTGAGGTACAATAAGGGGTAAAACAAGAGGCATTGTGCACAATTTGGCAACAATAAGTCTGCAGCAGCCTCGAACATGAGCCACAAACTTAAAACATGCAGCTCTTACATGACTCAAAAACAGCTCAACAGTAAGAGAGTGGAGGATTGTGCCAAATTCAACTTAGCATGTCACATATTTAACCCATAAAGAGCCAAACATCCACCGTCCAACAGAACTGTCTACTGATCTAAACTGTTTAATATTTACTGAACCACTAATTCTATCAATACATGTAAATAGTTGGTGTAAAATACAGTTTGTCATCTTTTCATGGTCGTCAGATATGACCCATTTGGATGTTTAGAGGCTTCGTAGTTACCGTGGAAACACCATCATCCTTTACAACATTGATTCACCAGTAAAACCCATGGAGTTGGATCAATGACAGTGGATGAAGACACTGGGTTTATGTTCAGTTAATGATAGATTTGACTGAAAAAGACACTTTTTCTTCAGTTTTCTCTGTTTTTGATATCATAACCTTCAACTTTAATCTGAGCTTTTATGAGCATCTACATGATCAGTGAATTAAATACAGGAAAATACCAGATTTTTACTGAAAAAATCCAAAATGCAGAAAATAATTTTTAAGAAATGTTAAATATAGAGAAAAATTCATATGAGAACTGCCCTAAAAGTATCACTGGGTCCTCAAGGGTTGAAGAGGAAATGCCTTAGCATACGTTAGTCGGGAATTCTGTTAGCACTTCGGCTAATGCTTGCGACAAACACGTTAAGTGCATATATATATTCTCTCTCTCTCTCTCTCTCTCTCTCTCTCTCGCTCTCTCTCTCGCAAAATAAAATGATTAAAAATGAATGATATTTAATTATGATTAATCTAAATGAATCCACAACAACCCTGTGATTAATCTGATAAAAAATGTTAATCGTTTGACAGCACTAGTTGTAATAATGCTAATAATAATAATAATCATCATCATCGTCGTCATCCTCCTCCTTTTTGAGCATGGGTGTGTACATGTTTGTTTACTTGATGATTATTGAATGTTTGCTGATAAATGCACAACCATGAATGAAATAAATGAAACAAAAATAAAAATGATAACAATAATAATAATAATTTCTCTTATCTTCAGCGTCTGTAAGCTAAGAGTAAACAGTCTCATTCTGTCAGGGGTTATGTGGAGACACTGGGAGCTGATCTCAGACATGCTCTGTGTGGATGTATGTCAGTTGTTTGTGCTGTTTGGATGTTTTCACTGTCTCTGAGCCAAAGAGAATAATAATAACAACATTCACCGCTGGCTGTTGTGGTCACATCCAGCAGAACTCCAACCAAAATAGATCAGTTTCCCAAACACAGAACTGTCTCTGTTGGACGTTTACACACAGATGGAGACAATTCTGAGAAAATAACATATCTAAATTTTCTCATCCGCTCTATTTTTATGTAATCTCCATGTTTTTTACATTAAATTACGTGATACTTTTGTGTACTTCCCAGCATCCAGTACCGTTAGATCTTCTTCTGTTTATTTGTATGAATGAAAGAATGCCTCATGTTTATTTGCTACATTGACGGATCATGTCTCAAAGGAAGGCATGGATGTCCACAGTAGCTAAAGTATAAACTTCTGTGTCCTATATAATATATTGGAATGTGTGGGACAGATTCCCCTAACCCTGGCTCCTGTGAACCAACTCGTTTGCTGCTGCTGGATGATCCCAGTCAAGAGGAATGTGATCGGTGGAATGTGTGTTTGATGTGAACCGGGTCTGTTCACAGAGCTGTTATCAGCTCCAGATCTGTCAGATGGTCTTTGTCGAGGGGATGGATAATTCACAGAGGCCGTGAACTATGTGGAAAAAAGCTCATAGAGTTTACATTCACACACTTAATTGTCTGGCTATTAAAAATGAATTTATTATTATGAAGACTGTAAGGCCACAGACCGACTAACAGCTACCGGCTCCAGGACTAAGAAATATGCATGTTTAGAATAGAATAGAATAGAATAGAATAGAATAGAATAGAATAGAATAGAATAGAATAGAATAGAATAGAATAGGTATTTATTGTCACTAGTCGCTTTTCCATTGGACATCTGTGGAAAACTTTACAGATATTTACCTCCGCCAAGGAGTTTATGTTTTTGCTAGGGTTTGTTTGTTTGTTTGTCTGTCCGTTAGTGTGCAACATAACTCAAAAAGTTATGGACAGATTTTGATGAAATTTTCAGGGTTTGTTGGAAATGGGATAAGGAAGAAATGATTAAATTTTGGTGGTGATCGGGGGTGGGGGGGCCCAAGGGGGCCCAAGGGGGGGCCCATTTCCAACAAACCCTGAAAATTTCATCAAAATCTGTCCATAACTTTTTGAGTTATGCTGCACACTAACGGACAGACAGACAAACCCTGGCAAAAACATAACCTCCTTGGCGTGGGGGGGCCCACGGGGGGGGCCACTGATCAGCCTTGGCGGAGGTCTGCGCTCTCCGAGTGCTTCTAGTTACTAAATGTTGTAAAAAAAAAAAAAGTGTGTAATTTCGGTTTTCCCATTAAATCACAAATGCGATGATTTGTTTATTTATTATCGCGAGATGACACGAGAAGTCAAGCCATAAACATGGCGACGAACATAAATATCATGTTGATTTACAGATATATTCATTATGATTATACATTACCCCTCTATCTCGTACTAAATTAAAAGATGATTGAGTCTCCTGGTGTGTCCACACATACTGCGCCGTGTTTCTTTAAAAGCTCCTTTTCTTCGCTTGCTATAATGTCTGTCAACAACCGTTTTTTTTTGTTTTTTTTTATTCGCATGACTCTAGTTGCAGAAAAAGGTCTTTCCATTGCAGTTTTGCGTGATATACTAATTTCACTACACCCAAAAAACCACCTCTTGCCAGCAAAAAAAACTTGAGTAAGTAAGTAAATTTTATTTATAGAGCACTTTTCACAGACAGAGTCACAAAGTGCTTTATCAAATCAAATGAAAATCAAATCAAATTTACAGAAACCCAACAGAATCCTCCAGGAGCAAACACTTGTGATTGGTGACAGTGGCGAGGAAAAACTTCCCTTTAACAGCAGAAACCTCGAGCAGACCCAGACTCCTGAAGAATGGCCGTCTGCCTTGACCAGTTGGGGTTAAAGAGCGAGAGTAAAGGAGGAGAAAAGAGAGAGCGATAGAGATAGAGAGAGACTTGGGGAGAGGGGGAGAGGGGGGAGGTAGGGGGAGACACATGGAGTACATGTAACACTGTAAAGTAGCAACTTTACATTGCGAAAAACGAATAAAAGTACAAATAAAATACAATTAGAATACCCATAGAACACAATAAAATACCATTAAAAACAGTTTAAAATATGATGAATACATAAAGCGCAATCAGTTTGTGGTGGCCCTGAGTCAATTGGGAAAATCAAAAGCCTGTTTGAACAGGAGTGTTTTGAGGTGTTTTTTAAAGCTCTCTACAGAGTCCATGGACCGTAAGTGTGGAGGCAGGTCATTCCAGAGACGTGGTGCTACAGCTTTAAAGGACCTGTCACCGCATGTGCAAAACAGGTGTGTGGAACCATCAGCAGGTGCTGTTCTGAAGACCTCAGGCTACGAGCCCAGCTGTAGGGCTGAATCAGGGAAGCAATGTATGCAGGGGCCTGGCCATGTAGAGCCCGGAAAGTTAGCACCAGCATTTTGAAATGAAAACGATATAAAACAGGGAGCCAGTGGAGTGATTTAAGAATGGGAGTGATGTGGGCTCTCCTCACAGAACAGAACTTTCATCGAAAAAAGAGTTTTTGCAAAATTGTTGTTTTTCCATTAGGTAAATTTTTATGCGCAATTTATATTTGCACAATTTGAGGATCAATGGAAAAGTGATAGTGTTGCAGGAATGATGAAAATCAGTTTAGCAGCTCTGTTTCTGCTTGGGTTTCTGAGGGTTCACTCAGCTTAGCTTTATGATGCTGCAGGTAAGGACAGGAAACTGGTATCGTGAATCTGCGTTTCTGTTTCTTTGCACACATTAACAAATGAGAATCTCTGCTGAACAAGCATGAGTAGGCCTATTTACCATATACAGGGTGGGGAAGCAAAATTTACAATATTTTGAGGCAGGGATTGAAAGACAGTGTATGACCAATTAGTTTATTGAAAGTCATGAGAATTTATTTGCCACAAGAAAATTTACAAAATAGAAAATGTTTTTATTCTATGTGTCCTCCTTTCTCAATAACTGCCTTCACACACTTCCTGAAACTTGCGCAAGTGTTCCTCAAATATTCGGGTGACAACTTCTCCCATTCTTCTTTAATAGTATCTTCCAGACTTTCTCGTAATAGTTTTGCTCATAGTCATTCTCTTCTTTACATTATAAACAGTCTTTATGGACACGCCAACTATTTTTGAAATCTCCTTTGGTGTGACGAGTGCATTCAGCAAATCACACACTCTTTGACGTTTGCTTTCCTGATTACTCATATGGGCAAAAGTTTCTGAAAAGGTATGGATAATAGTGTTAGGTATGATTATGACATCAATATATGTTTGGCTTCAAAACAATTGATGCAGTGCCTGCTGAGAAAAAACAACTAAATGTTCGTTGTAAATTTTGCTTCCCCACCCTGTATATTTGAATAAAAAACAGCCAGAAGTTAAAGGCCTTGGGTTAATAGGGCCCTGGTCTCTGACAGTCATCTTGTATGGCACTGAGCCAAGGCCACAATGGTGGTTATGGGTAAAATAGTTATGAGTGAAACTTAGCATGGTGAAACATTTGTACAATGGGAGGTAGACCCTGTCATTAAATACAGCAAAATTCCTGCAAAGTACTAAGCTCCCCTGTCTTATTGATTCAAATCTTTGTCAAACATTTCATTTTGTAGGATGTAGCATCTCAAAGGTTTTTGTTTCACACCGCGAGACGTCCTTAAATGGTCAAAATACAGATAATGGAAGGTGATGAGAATACTGACTGGAAATGGTTGCAGTAATTCCAATGGAAACAGACTACTTCCTGTGAGTCAGACTACTATGTCTTAACAGAACGCAAATATCATTTTACATAGATAAGCAAGTTGTCTGTACTGTAATCATTGGTTTGCGTCACTAAAAAGCTTTAACCTACTGAGACCCAATGCATTTGTGTCCTCTGTAGGGGAAAAGATTTTCACAGCTTCCTTAAAAAAAAAAAAAAAAAACGCTGTCCACTGCAAATTACTTTCCATAACAAATCAATCTGACAAAATGGTCTCATTATGCAGTTTCCAATGAAAATAATTATGTAATGTCTCAGGAGGATATACAGAGTTTTTAATTATGCAACAGCTCGTAGTTTTAAATGTGTATTTAATCCTTCATTCACTTTAAATTGAAGAAAATGTTAAACTCTGATTAAACCCAATCATAGATTAAATTAATTAATCGTGGTTGGTGTAATCCAGCCTTTCAGTATCACTTAGTGAGAAATTAGTTCATTTCTGTGTGTTCCATCCATAATATGACACACAGAAACAATCAGTTAACCCTTTATACAGTCGCGGAAAAAATTATTAGACCAGCCTTGTTTTCTTCAATTTCTTGTTCATTTTAATGCCTGGTACAACTAAAGGTGCATTTGTTTGGCCAAATATAATGATAACAACAAAAGCTAGCTCGTAGTAGTTTAATTTCAGAGCTGATATCTATCAATTTTCCATGGTTTTCTTGATAATAACCAAAATCACTTCAATTCTTACATCAATATTTATGGCATTGTGCTGCCAAAAACAGTGCTTTTAGTGCAGAGGTGGACCTTACAGACCCTGGAGACCACAGTGGACCCGAGATTGTTGACACACTTTAACTGTGACTTTTGCTGCTGCTGTCACTGTCTTGTAATGTATGCGGAAATTACCAAAAATAGTCACTTGCCCGATTAAGGGTTAAAGCTTGTACAGGAGCCACTGTCTATTTTCCTGCTACCGGAAAGTTGTAGTTGTCTTTTTAACAGGTTTGGTTTTTCCACATGAAAGCACCAACAAGTCCCACCATCTAATTAACACAGTTGGTATGAAATTAAAATGAATGAAATTGAAATATAAGTAAACTGTTAACTTTAAGACATTGTCCCTACTTGACTGTATATAGCAGACAAGTCTGACAGCCAGACAGACGACCTGTGAAAACATGCTGTTCACCCAACTGCACTGGCAGAAGAAACAATGAAATGTGTCTGAGGGAAACACAACCTGCAGTGATGAAACTTTAAAACAAGCCAGAACACATCAAACAGTGTCACAGACAGACAGATGACACCAAACTGTGAAGACAAAACTGTAAAACTATTTTAAAAAGTCATAATGACACTGTGTTTGCCTCAGCTTGAGCCTGTAACCCCCCAGGAATAGCACCGGTAGGACTTTTGAGAGAACGTCTACAGCCACACATGAACACATGTGGATGTCCCACAGGTGTAGTAGGGCAGTCTACGTCTGTCTTCACTGGTTTGTTTGTGTGGACTTTATTCATTGTGACCAGTGTACTTCCAAACTGTAATCCACTACAGTTTACTTGTTACTGTTATTTCAAAGTAATTCCTTACGTGATAAAATACCTTTCTCAGTATTGTAATTTGTTACATGACTACTGTATTACTTTTGAGTTATATACAGACACTCGTCATAAATGGCACATGCACAGTAGAACCCAACCCCCAAAGTCAAATAATAAACCCGCCAAATACAAGACACAGGAGAGCCTTGGGATGCATAAATTTGTGCCCCGATGTACATGTGGACGATAGCTCAGTAAGTAACGCTACAGTCCATGATGTTTGAATCCCAGCAGCAATGCTTGCATTTTTTCCAACATTTTACATGTTCAAACAGGGGGCGTGGCACCAAGGATGCCAGTAGATAAATCCACAATCGATAAAGAATTCTAACTGGTCAAAATGTTAGCTTACCTTGTCATTGCTGATCACAGAGATCATGCTAATGCTAACTAGTTTCTGTAAAGCAGGGTTAGGGTTAGTAATGAGCATATGTCCATGTGGACAATGGACTGTCTTCTGCCATCTTCACCCATTGGCTGAACACCAACAGGGAATATAACTTTCCTGTCACATCATTGATTCCTTAAGGTCTTGTGGTCTTGCAGGGGTTTTTTTTCCTCATATGAGCAATTAAATTATGGGTGAAAAGTGTGTTATAACGCAAGTGCTATTGAACATGATCAGAGTTAAACATTACTGAAAATTGATTAGTTACAGCGTTATAGCAAAAAAGTAATCTGTTACTGTAATGCATTACTTTTGTAACATGTTACTCCCAACACTGATTGTAAGACCCAGCTGCTGCCACTGGCACCAAAAGCTTCCAAAGAGGCTCTTGTTTTTCGTCCCCTGCACATGTGTGTGTTTGATTGAAAAAACCAGATACAGACTTTTTGAACTGGCAGAGGCCCTGTGAACACACACAGAAGAAAAACACACTCATGGACGGAGGATGATAAGCATCAGCAGACGTAGACAGACGACGAGAGACAGTGAGGAGAAGGGGATGATGGGAAGGACTGGACAGAGGGCAGGCGAGGAAACGGAGAGACAAGATGAAACCCAGTGACAGACGGACAGAAAGATCTAAAATGACAGCAGATACTGTGAAAATATTGTCTCCTGTCCCGAAAGGCAGACTCACAAAGTGAACATGCAGGACGTTCACACTCCAGATCCTCCAGGACAGCACTGTCACAGACGTCTGCCTCTGGAACGAAACCAAACCCATCTGACTCTTACGGTCATATTTTTGCCTTTTGTCCAAAACTCACATGGATCTAAGGAGTCATTTGAAATTCTGGAAATATTACAGTAGCTTTAGACCAGTGGTTCTCAACTGGTCTGGCTTTGGGACCCACTGTCACCCCTCAGTGACAAACTTCGACCCAAATTGATTAAACTTAAAGCAGCGTATGACTTTCATCACAAATTCTTTTTCAAATTTGTTAAACTCGAGTGATAGCCTAATTTTCACTGGTTGAGAGTCTGGTTTCGACGAGCTCTATATGTAAAGTTTTATGATTTGGCGCTATATAAATACAATTTGATTGATTGATTGATCACTAATCCATTAGTCTTTTCATGCTTATACACCTGAATCACTTTCTTCGTGGTGAACTACTTCGAAGATGAAACGTCACTCTGGCCTTGTTGAGCCGCATTATGTAATAAATTCCCATTATGTAATAAAAGTTCAAAATTTAATAAGAATGTCACGTCATCTTGTAACAAAGCCGCATTATGTAATAAGCTGACGCATTTTGTAATAAACTACGTCAACGCATTATATAGTAAATTCTTTCACATTATGTAGTAAGTTATTACAATTTGAGAAATTTATTACAAAATGCACTTGACACATTTTCATTTTTAAAAAAAAATGTAATAACATGGTTCATTATGTAATTACAATCCAAATTAATATAATTTCAGAACAATTTAGAAGAAATTAGTCACAGGAGCTACAGGTAATGTAATCAAAACTTTAACTACACAGTTTAAAGATTAATTTAGCACATTACATTTTCCTGTAATAAATTTCTCAAATTGTAATAACTTACTACATAATTTGAAAAATTTACTACATAATGCATTGAGGTAGTTTACTACAAAATGCGGCTTTGACATGACATTCTTATTACATTTTGAACTTTTATTACATAATGAGAATTTATTACATAATGCGGCTCAACAGGCCATTTCGGAAATTTTGTCGCGAAGTGCATTGTGGGAATGGCGACCAAGCAAAAGTGGTTTCTCATAAATTCTACAAGAAAACAAGTCTGATCGCTACAACGTAAAATTCTCCAGTCCAGTTTTAAGGAATGAGTATGGATGGATAGAGGTAAAGGCTACATTTGGATTCAGCACTCATGAAGAAACTGCGAAATTGCTGCTGCGTGGGATTCCCATTCCCACAATGTACTTCGCGATAAAATTTCCGAAAAGGCCAGAGTGACGTTTCGGGTTGTTATGTAAACAAGCGGAAGGTTTATGACCTATGTGGATTGAAGAATGTAGTTTATAAGCTGTCAAACATTTTCAACCATTTTCTGCCAAAATATGTCCTCAAATTGGGGAAAAAAACACCAGAACTTGAAAATACAACTAAGAAAATTCCTTCATCTGTCTCTTCTTGGCCCAAATCAAAAGACCAAATATAAGTCTAGATGAAGCAGTAACATCTAGGTCCTGTCTTAAAGTATCAGTCATTTAATCCACTGACCTGTCAGGAAATGCCTGTGATTTACCTTCATCATAGTGTAGGCTTTCCACAGCCTGAAACACAGGTAATCCTCTTGTCCTTTTAGATCACTTGAATTGCAAAATGTTGAAAAATAGTTTTTTTTTTGTCCAGTGGTGCAATAATCTAATTGGCAAACCTTAAAACCATGATGGTGATAATGAGGAACCACCTCTTGACCCATAAAGACCCAGCTCTACTTTTGTGTCAGTTCCCAAATGAATTTTTCCTCTCTTTTTAACCTTTTATAAGCAATTTCTATATTTTCTATCAATTTATATTTTGCGTTTTTCAGTGTAAAATGTATTTTCCTATATTCAGTTTTGCATATTTAATTTAGATGTTCATGAAAACTCAGAGTAAATGTAAAGGTCATTATATCAAAACAGAGAAAACTGAAGAAAAAGTGAGTTTTTCCGCAAATATATCATTAATTGAACATAAATTAAGTGTCTCCATCCACTGTCATTGATCCAACTCCATGGATTTTACTGGTGAATCAGTGTTGTGGAAGATGACAGTGTTTCCATGGTAACTACGGAGCCTCTAAATGTCCAGATGGGTCATATCTGATGACCATGAAAAGTTGACCAACTGTATTTTACACCAATTATTTACATGTATTAATAGGATTAGTGGATCAACAGGTATTAAACAGTTTAGATCAGTGGAGGTTTGGGTCTTCATGGGTTTATAGTAGTTGACAGTAGTGGGTGGAAACAAATATAAATACACATTTTAGTGGAAACCTGCTTCCTGTGAATAAATTATTACAGCCAACAGAGATAATGACACAAAAAACTCTAAGAATAATCCCCCATTTGTCTTTACAGTAATTATCCGTACACAAATATAGTATATTCACAGTCATATGCCCAGCTCAAGGGCACTCCTGACAGCGGTTAGTTCAAGGGGAAAAGAGCAGCAGGCATTCATTTCAGGGTCATAAGACTGTCTTCCCTCAGCTCGTGCATTGGGTCTGAAGAGTCAAACAAAGCTGTTCGAACACTGACAAGTTAATGCATAGTTTGCGTAGTAACGAGAAACTGCGTCTGGTGTTGTACACAAGCAAACCAGGCCAGATCCATCATATCCGATGTACGCAGGCGGTACGCTTTGGTCACGTTAACGATGACAACTCGGTGTGTGTGTGTGTGTGTGTGGTGTGGATAACAGCTGCGAGGCTCCGGTGGGCTGGTCGGAGGAATGGCAGGCATCCACTCTGAGCATTCCTGAGGGCCAAACACTTTCACCTCAGGAAACCACACCTCACACGCACTCACCACCATCAGTTGAAAACCTTAAATTACTAAAACATCCGCTTTTTAGAAGCTAGTTTCTCAGTTTGATGACGGGGCAATTTTCAGTTTATGCAGCTGGCTGTGAAAAGATTTCACAGGGTTGTGGTATTAGTTCAAGCTGAAAAGGTGAAAGAAAAAGCTGCAATGTATCTGTATTGGTATAAACCAGGGGTCTCAAACTCATTTTCTTTCAGGGGCCACATTCTGCCTGATTTGATCTCCAGTGGGCTGGACCAGTAAAATAATAACATAATAACCTAAAAATAATGACAACTCCAAATTGTTCTTTGTCTTAGTTAAAAAAACAAACATTAAATTATGAAAATACTTACTTTTATAAACTATCCAAACAAAAAAGATGTGAATAACCGGAAAAAAAACGACATTTCTTAAGAAAAATAATTGCAATTTTAACAATATTCTGCCTCAACTTATCATTTCTACATGTGCATTATGGATCAGATGTACAAAGACACTGAACACTTAGTACCAGGCGGAAAACTGTTAAAATTGTGCTTAATTTTCTATAGACATTTCAGGTTGTTCATATTTGTTCAGGTTGTTCACATTTTATCGTTACAGGATAGTTTAGAAATGTAAATATTTTCATAATTTAATACTATTTTTTGCACTAAAACAAAGACAGAAATTTGAAGTTGCCATTATTTAACAATAGGCATAGTGTAATATTATTATTTTCACATCAAACCGAGAAGAAAATATGGAGTCATTATTTTTTGTAGGTTATTTTGCTGTTATTATTTTACTGTAGATCCTATTGGTCTGTATGTGGAACCTGAACTAAAATGAGTTCCACAGCCTTGACTGTGGAATTTTTGCACTTCGAAAACTCATCCCAGGGGCCGCATTGGAACCTTTGGTGGGCCGTATGTTTGAGACCCCTGGTATAAACAGTCCACATATTCTTTACTAGAAGCCCAGAAAAGATACGAGAAATGATACAAATATAAACACTAGTTCAACATATGTATGTATGTATGTATGTCCATCCGATTTGTTTTGAAATTCATTCATTCATTCATTCATTCATTATCTGAAGCCGCTTTATCCTCACTAGGGCCACAGGGGTCGCTTGGAGCCTATCCCAGCTACATAGGGGCGAAGGCGGGGTACACCCTGGACAAGTCGCCAGTTCATCGCAGGGCTGACATATAGAGACAAACAATCACTCTCACATTCACACCTATGGGCAATTTAGATTAAACCAATTAACCTTATGAAATTAAAAAATGAAAAACAGAAAACAACCTGTGTTTTGTTTTTTATTTTAACCCATAAAGACCCAGTGCTACTTTTGTGTCAGTTCCCAAATTAAATTTGCTTTAAATCTAACCTTTCGTAAGGGATTTATCACCATTTTAAAAAAATATTATGCTCTTTATTTTGCATTTTATCAATATAAATCAGGTATTTTCCTATATTTAATTCACTGATCATGTAGATGTTCATCAAAACTCAGATTAAAGTTGAGGGTTATTATATGAGAAAGAGAGAAAACTGAAGAAAAAGTGACTTTTTCAGCAAAAATATCATTAACTGAACATAAACCAAGTGTCTCCATCCTCTGTCATTTATCGAACTATATGGGTTTTACTGGTGGAATCAATGTTGTAGAGCAGTGTTTCTCAGCCTTTTTTGAACAAAGGCTCACTAATGGCATCATGAGCCTTCTGTTGCCCCCCATCCTCCAAAAAATTCTGGGGCGGGGTGGGGGGTTGTATGTCGAAGCTTACACGGGGTCTTTGGTCTTTACACCCCGTCGAGAAACACTGTAATAGTCCATCTGCTTGCATTTCAAGATGGGGGAATCTGCTGCATCTCCTTTGTACTAATAGCCAGTGAGTCCGTGATTTTTTGGTATTTTTTCCCCCTCCTGTCCAGTGCGCACTCCCCCCTGGTTGAGAACCACTGTTGTAGAAGATGACGGTGTTTCCACGGTAACTACAGAGCCTCTGAACGTCCAAATGGGTCATATCTGATGACCGTGAAAAGAGGACAAACTGTATTTTACACCAATTATTTACATGTATTGATAGAATTAATGGATCAACATGTATTAAACAGTTTATATCAGTAGATGGTTTTGGTCAGCGGTGGATGTTTGGGTCTTAATGGGTTAAAATCAATAATTAAAAAATGGAAAAGGACTTGAATGCTGCTTTTCATAAAATAAAATAAAAACAAAGAACAGGAAACAGCACTTTAATGGACTTCAGGTGCTGTGGAAAATGTAAAATTGGAATTGAAAAAGATCTTGTTCCTTTTCCATTCCTATTTTGCTATAGGTTGGTGTTTTTTTATGACTCGAAAGTCATTGTTTTCATGAGTTTTTCCTGTAGACGTTTGTAGTTCACATTTGTTAGGTGCAAGAAGATTCAGATTTGATGCAAAGTGTTCAAAAACGGCCAAAATACACTCAGATTCCAGAGGGTTAATAAAATCTGAATATTGATCTAAAGACATCTTCTTGCATAAATGGACATTGATGTCGTTTAAGCTCAACTCAGTCCTCATCATGCAGTGATAATACAAAAAAATTAAAACTGCAGTAGTGCAAATACCTGACAAGTACTCCAGTTCAGTTATAAAGCCTTTGTTCTTTTTAATTCTCTGACTTTGCAGATGAATGTAATTTCAGTCGTCTTAGTGGTCTGTCTGCTCTTAATGCTGTTGTCTGTGTCTGTCTTCACTTCCTGTCTTGCTCACTCCACCCATCGGTCTACATTCTGGGTCATGGTCCTGTTTCTGCTCAGTTCTTTCTTGGCCAGAATTCAAGTATCTTATAATGACCCGGTGCTCAGGATCGGGCTATTACACAGCCATCTACGAGCCTGTAATCTGGACCAAGACGGATCACATCAGTGGGTGGAGTTTGGTCAAGAGAACGTTTCCTGGATTTTCCACAAAGTAACATTTAATGGTCTGATTAGGACAGTGAAGCATCTAAAACAGACTTTCAATGACAAACCAGAGCTGTTATTTCATGTATATAATAAATGCATATTTGTGTTTGAACAGTCTGAGGCTCATGCTCAGTCTGGGTCTGACCTGAGGCTGATCTGACACAAACACTAACTCGTGTTGAAGGATAAAACCTGTCCTGTATTTAAAAGTATGTGTGGAAATTGCTATTGATTGTTTAACTGCATTAATCACTTTTTCTAATCTAGGAGTCTTCCAACTTCCTGTCATTCTGGAGTAATGTTTGTAAAAACACACATTTATGGGAGTTTAAGCTTCTGTGAAGTTCGGAGATGTCATCCCTAAAAACTGACTGATTAACAAGTGTATGTCTGACTCTCCTCTCCTCTCCTCTCCTCTCCTCTCCTCTCCTCTCCTCTCCTCTCCTCTCCTCTCCTCTCCTCTCCTCTCCTCTCCTCTCCTCTCCTCTCCTCTCCTCTCCTCTCCTCTCCTCCTTGTTTCTCCTCTCCTCCACCTCTCCTCCTCCTCTCCTCTTTTCTTCTCCTTGTTTCTCCTCTCCTCTCCTCCTCCTCTCTTCTCCTCTCTTCTCCTCTTCTCCTCCTCTCTTCTCCTCTCCTCTCCTCTTTTCTCCTCCTTGTTTCTCCTCTCCTCCACCTCTCCTCCTCCTCTCCTCTTTTCTCCTCCTTGTTTCTCCTCTCCTCCTCCTCTCTTCTCCTCTCTTCTCCTCTCCTCTTTCTCCTCCTTGTTTCTCCTCTCCTCCACCTCTCCTCCTCCTCTCCTCTTTTCTCCTCCTTGTTTCTCCTCTCCTCTCCTCCTCCTCTCTTCTCCTCTCCTTGTTTCTTCTCTCCTTCTCTCCTCCTCTCCTCTCCTCCTCCTCTCTTCTCCTCTCCTTTCCTCTCCTCTCCTCCTTGCTTCTTCTCTCCTCTCCTCTCCTCTCCTCTTCTCCTCTCCTCTCCTCCTTGTTTCTTCTCTCCTCCTCTCCTCTTCTCCTCTCCTTTCCTCTCCTCTCCTCCTTGCTTCTTCTCTCCTCTCCTCTCCTCTCCTCCTTGCTTCTCCTCTCCTCTCCTCTCCTCTCCTCTCCTCTCCTCTCCTCTCCTCTCCTCTCCTCTCCTCTCCTCTCCTCCTTGTTTCTTCTCTCCTCTCCTCCTCCTCTCCTCTCCTCTCTTCTCCTCTCCTCTCCTACTTGTTTCTTCTCTCCTCTTCTCCTCCTCTCTTCCTCCTCTCCTCTCCTCCTCCTCTCCTCTTCCTCTCCTCTCCTCTCCTTCTTTCCTCTCCTCTTCTCCTCATCTCCATAATCCGCCTCTGTCACCACGTCCATCACTTCTGTACCTCCGTCCATCGCTGCTTCCATCCCAGTGCGTGGTAAATCTCATCAGTGAGCTCCAGGAGCAGATGTGCAGGTTTCAGGAGGAGATCAGCTCTCGCATCCAGGAGAAACGGGCCCTGGAGGAGAGGGAGGCCCGAGGCAGCCGAGCCCAGAGCCCCTGCCCTAAGACGGGGTTGTCGGGTTCGAACCTGAGCCTGTCGGGCTCTGACTGCCGGACACACAATGGAGGACAGACTGTACACGTAGGGAGACTTGATGGATGAACTCATCTTCCCCTCCTCCCCCATCATTTCTTCTTCCTCTTCTTCTCTCCTCCCTTTTTAACCAGTCCACACATCATCCGGTATTTGGAAATTTCCACAGAATCAAACTAACCTCCTCTCTTGTAGTGTCTGTGTGTTTACCGCAGGACGTTAGGGTTGTGTTGTACTCTGGTTCTTGCAGCTTTGGAGATTTCTAATTGTTTTTCCAAATACTTTAATACGTATGACTCAGGGCAATATAAAAATAATATGTATTTATCATTTAGCACTAATATAATTATGCTAATGTGCTGGTGATAACCTGGGCTGGAAGTACATAATCCTTTATCTCAACAAGTGGTTCCAGGCACAACAAACCCCACCCCTTGCACGTATTGTAGCTTATTTTGGCATCGATCCTGTTGATGTCATCTTGTCTATGCGTATAGTGATGTCAGCATATCAGTTGCCTCAAGTTGAATTGCCTAAATTGAAACAAATTTGATGTTTTTATAGACATGTGAAATTTCGCCCATTATAAGTAAATGGGAGAAAAAAAAGATTTTAAAGATTCATGAAATATTTGAACTTTGACCTACCTTTGTCAAAATTTAAACAATACCTATTCTGGGTCACTGGCAATCTATAAACCCAATTTCATATGAATTCAACCAATTGTTTTGCTGCTACGTACATGTGAAATTTTGCCCATTATAAGTAATGAGAAAAAAAAACATTTTACATTTTCATAAAAAATTTTAACTTTGACCTACTTTTCCCAAAATGTAATCACATCTATTCTGGGTCACTGCCACTCTATAAACCCCATTTGGTATGAATTCAACCAATAGTTTTGCTGCTACAGTGTTAACAAACAAACAAATAAACAAACCCGACCAAAAACAATACCCCTTGCCTCCCCTTCGGTAGGCGGGATAATAACGCTTTAAGTGAATTTCTTCTAATTCAGCATAAACATCAACCAGAAATTTAAGGATTAACTTATGTCACAGGTGAAAACATTTGCTTATTATGGAAAAATGTGAGCATTTTGTTGTAATATTTGCAAATATGTCATTGGAAAAAATGATGATGTTATGATAATTATATGCAAAAGGTCAATTCTGTTTCGTATTCTACAAAAACACATCCATTTGGTTTTTATTCAGAGCAAATTCCCAAATTTCCTGTACAAAGCAATTTAGATTCCAAGGTGCACCTGAATGTGCCATGATGTTCATTTTCTTGTGTAAGAGTCCAGAAAATACACATCTGTTTAACACTAATTTTGAACCGTGGATGTTAGATCTGTCGGTATTTTACATAAATATCCAAAAGTTTTATCGCAACCAAGATTCAAGATACTTATATCACCAGCTCTAATCTTTTTTTTTTTTTTAATTCAAATTTTTATTCAAAACAGTCTCACAAGGTATTACACAGGACATCATCGATACAAAGTACACTGTTTTCTTTTCTTTTCTTTTCTTTTTTTTTTTAAAGTTAAAGGGGTGTCAATATTCCTCACAGAAAGAAAGAGAGAAAAAGGAATTTGAATCATCATATAAATATAGACTTTCCAGTGCAATACAAAACAGAGGAGTAATATGTGAAAATCAGTGCTTTTCGTGGTTGTCCTACTTTTGCAGAACAATAACATGAATAGTAATAAAGATTATATATGTAAACAAGCATATAAATGATTGTTGACATCTCCATGAAGCTCACACGTACAGAAAAAGCACCAGCTCTAATTTTAAACGTTGCTAGGCTGTTGAATCGGTAATAACTGCAGGTAGATGCTCATACCTGTGTCAGCCTAACTCTGTGTATTTTAGCGTTTGGAAAAACACATCCAACCCAATGAAATCCTTTGAGATTGGGTTTTGGTCGTGGGATTTTGTTGTATTTTTTGTCGTTTGCCTGCATGACAGTGGTTCCTCCCTGTACTAACAAAGTTTCCTCCTACACTGACCAGGTGGATGGGTCATGTTACAGTTCCTACAGCACTGGGCTGCCAAAACAAGTGTGCAAACCTTTGGGGAGTGGGGGGGTTTCTCTGGGGCAACTAGGTTTTCCAGAGGCAGTGGGAGTGTTTGGTTGGCTTGCAGATGTTGCAGCCTGGATGTTCTTCAGTCCTCCTCTGGGTCCTCCAGTTTATCCTTCTCCTGGTTGTTGATAACTGCACGCTGTGGTGTCTGTTTCAGGTGGATCATGTGTCTTATATTAACCAGCCCTGGAGCCCTTTATAACTGCACTCAGTGTGTTTAACTTCCCTCCAATCCCCCACATCGGCATGTTTAATAATGTAGACGTGCCTCCTGCTGATTCTGATATTTACCCCCAAAAAATTCATATATTTCTCTGAAGTTTGACTTATTATTATTCACTAGTGCAGGAGCCCACTTCACTGCATGTCAGTGTGTGCTCTTTTAATCTGACTTTGAAAGACTCCTTTCTGAGTTACAACTGCTGTGTTTTGGATTTTCTTCTTCCTGCAGGATTTGCAACAAGAAGTGAAGCATCTGAAAAGCAAAGTGGAAGAGCTGGAGGGAGAGAAGAGTCAGTATGAGAGGAAGCTAAGAGCCACCAAGGTACAGCTTATGCAAAACACTTACAGACTATTTGTCATATTTGTTGTTATTATACTAATATAAAATGCTATAAAGATATCTTATTTTTGTAAACCAACCTGGAAATTAGCATTTAGCACGTTACCACATATTACATAATGCAAACTATAAGTTAAACTGTACCTGCAGGTGGACGTGGGCATTAAATTTGCTTAAAGTGACATTAAAAAGGGCATTAAAAAACATTAAATTAGATTTGCTGATACCTGCAGAAACTGTGTTCTATAAAATGCCATAAGGATAGCTTATTTTTGTAAACCAACCTGGAAATGAGCATCACATGTTACCATATATTACCACAAAAAGAGACAAATGAGATTTTTTGAGATTATTGCAGAAAATTAAGATTAAGATTAAGAAGCTTTGTTGTCATATAAACACAAGGCATCAACATGATGAAATTCAAGGTGTTCTTCAGGTCAGAGGAAATCGAGCTTAACATAAAAATATGAGGGCAAGAGATTAAACAGCTGGTGGGCTGGATGGTAAGAGTCCTTCAGGATAGATCAGGCTAGCGATGATAAAATGTACCTTATACAGAGTTTCTGTGGGTCATTAAAAAGCATTAAAAGTCATTAAATAGATTTTGTGAAAATCAAGGCCTTAAATGGCATTAAAAAGCATTAAATTCAATGTCCAGAGGCATTAAAAAATTAAATACACTTGATGGAAAAAAAGCATTGTTATTCACGATGTATTTTGATTACATAAACATTTAATAATTTTGATCAGAAGTACAGTGTGATGATTGACAAGTGGAACCCTTTAATTGACTATTGTTCATGGCCGATACATGAAGTCACAACACCGGATGCTTGGAACGCAACGTGCTGTGAGCATGCTCATGCTTCGGCCAAAGAGCGGAGGGAATATTAGCAAATGTTGGAAAACTGGTAAAATGCAAGTTTCAGTAGAAGTGATTGGAGGAGGAACTATTCAGAACCTGGTTAAAGCCTGTGGACGATAAACTGTCATAAAACTATATATAAAACTGTATCTGCAGTTGGACATGGGCATTAAATTTGTTTAAAGTGGCATTAAAAAGCATTAAATTAGATTTACTGATACCTGCAGAAACCCTGATCTATTAAAGGCTATAAGGATAAATAATAATATAAAAACAGTAATTTTTTACACGACTGTATACCATGTGTTCGCTGTGGCCTCATTAGCACAAATGTTGTGGAACTGACCAAACTGTCATTACCTAAACAACTCATTCCAGACTAAATTCGAACTGTATTCGTAGCTACAAGTGATGTGATACATTAATAGAATATAGTACCTATTAGCAGGTCTGTTTGGTTTGTGGCTCTAGTAACCTGGTTTTAAGTCTCAGATATTTCAGATTCTGGTCAAAGTTACATAGATGATGGTTTGCGTCATTCACACTTCCACACAGGCAGTATTGCTAACATGTTAACACGCTAACATGTCATTGTCATGTAATGTCTTCACCATGACTGAAGTTATGAAACGTGACTCACCAAGTGAAATGAATGTCACGTGTGTGCGATGGCGGTACCAGGCAGCTGAACTGGTCCGGTCACGTAGCTGCTACTGCTATGACAGTGATGCAACAGTGACATGTTAGAAAGAAGTGGATCATCCTGCAGATGTTTTTAACTGGATTTAATTTGTCCAAAAGGCTCAGTCTAGAAAACTGGAGAAGTATGATTATTTTTAGAGCAAAAATGAGATCCAAGTCCATGTTAGTTGATAGGTTTTATTATGGACATAAGATTAAATTTTACATAAAAGATAAATTACATAAATAATGCTAACAATTATTGTTCATAGAGAAAAAGAAAATCTATATCAGAAGGTCAGAATTTGAGTGTAATCGATGCATAAGACTGGAATTAGATAATGCCATTTGTATAATATTGCCTGCTTAAAGTCACGTTTCACAGCAGAAAGTGATTCGGAAAAAAAAAAAAAATTAGCATTTAGCATTGGATTATGTTGCCATGTTTGTATGTTTATGTTTAACCCATAATGACCCAGTGTTATTTTTGTGTCAGTTCCCAAATGATTTTTCCTCTTTATTTAACCTTTAAGGGATTTATCACCATTTATCATAATATTATACTCCATTTACCAATTACCAAAAGATACACTGACCTTTTTCAAACATCTACATGATCAGCGCACTAAATATAGGAAAATACATGATTTTCACAAAAAAAAAAAAATACAGAGTAGAATATTATAATATGATACGAAATACTTTTCTAAATACATACTAAATACTAAATACTTTTCTAAATACATACTAAATACTAAATACTTTTCTAAATAAATACTAAATACTTTTCTAAATAAATACTAAATACTTTTCACAGTATGAAAAGTATTTAGACTTGTTGCCAGGTCATCATACTTACATGATCACATAAAGTGTCTGCAATTTGTGGATCTGGGATTGAAATAATGATGTGATTCTGTGGGTTTTATTCTAAATCTTGTGACACTGACTTCTTTTCCTTCAGTAGAACGTGTGTGTGTGTGTGTGTGTGTGTACATGTACGTGTGTGTGTGTGTGCACATATGTGTGTGTGTGTGTGTGTGTGTGTGTGTGTGCTAACTCATTGTTTGCAGCTGGTTCATTTGAAGGAGGTCAGACTGCCGTTGCTTTCTTTCTCTGTGCTTACACTGCTTCCTCCCTCCTCTTCTTCCTCTCCCTCCTTCACTCTCTCCTCTTCTCTATTAACCCCTCTCTCCGCACCCTCACTCTCTGCACTTTTTTTTTTTTTTTTTAAATCTGCTCTCCTCTATTTTTCTCTCGTCATCTCTAAATCGGCCCCGTCATTACCCTCCTCCTTCCTGTCCCTCTCCCTCCCTCCCTCCCTCCCTCTAGCTCTCCATCTCTTACTCTCTCCATGTGTGTTACCAGTCGCTCATGACCCAGCTGTCCAGCCTCAAGCTGACTGTGGAGCACACACAGCTGGAGAAGCAGCACTGGGAGGAGCGCTGGCGGAGCGCACAGGTGCCTCCTCTTCCTCCCTCTCTTCCTCCACTTCAGCCTCCTGCTTTTCTGTTTCTCCTCACTTCGCTGTGATTGTTCCTTTTTTCTCCTTTCAGTGCTTGTAGTTGATGCTTTTCTGTCCCTCGAGTCTGTGCTTCTCCACTTCCTCATTTTCTGTCAGATTATTTTGTGGTATTTTTACTCCACCTGGGGCTCGTTTCTGCACTCGCTCGTTAATTTGTTAACCCCAACGCAACGCATTTTGTCATACTATAAAACATGTACAAAGTCAGTAATAATATATTTGTTTCTTATAAAAAGAGGGCCCACATAGTCCTTATAGTACATGTGTTCAAAAGACTATAGAGTAACGTTGAATGCATACGCTGGAAAAAATAAAAATCTTACCAAGTGTTTTTTTCTCATTTCTAGTCAAAATATCTCATCACACTTAAAATAAGACATAATCACCTAAAGAGTAACTTTTCCATTGGCATAAATACTTTTCTAAACAAGTACTAAATACTTTTCTAAATGCTAAATACTTTTCTAAATAAAAAAAATACTTTTCTAAATAAATGCTAAATACTTTTCTAAATTCTGAATACTTTACTAAGTAAATACTTAATACTAAATACTTTTCTAAATACAAAATACTTTTCTAAATAATACTATATACTTTTCTAAATACTAAATACTTTTCTAAATAAATACTAAATACTAAATACTTTTCTAAATAAATACTAAAGACTAAATACTTTTCTAAATACAAAATACTTTTCTAACTAAATACTAAGAGTAACTTTTCCATTGGCAGAGTTTGTTTTTTTTTGCTTGAAATAAGCAAAAAAAAAAAAATCTTAACTTAAGCAAAAAAAATCTGCCAATGGAACAAGTGAAAATTATCTTGGTAAGATTTCTAGAAATAAGATTTTCAAAATCTGTTGTCTAAAAATAAGTTCTTATATCTCACTTACAAGTTCCTCTTTAGGTGATTCCATGTTATTTTAAGTGTGATGAGATATTTTGACTAGAAATGACAAAAATACACTTTGTAAGATTTTGATTTTTTCCAGTGTATGCATTCAGTGTTACTCTATATTCTTTTCAACATACTTGTATTATAAGGACTATTTGGGTTCTCTTATTATAAGAAACAAATATATTAATTATTATTGACTTTGTATATGTTGTATAGTATGATAGTATATATATTTGGATTATTTAAGACCTAAAATGTGGAATGTGATCGAGATTGTTTGGAATGTGCATGGAAAGTCTTAAGTGGTGGCATGGTCCTGCCTTCTGTTCCTGTTGAATCCATCTGTGGGCGTGTCCATTTCACTGCTTTATTGTGCTTCTATTGTTGGCCTTCAAGGCTTTAATGTTAAGCAGCTGTTGGAGGTGTTAAGTACTGCATTTATAGCACACCACCGTTGTGAACTTCGACGTTGAAGTTTCATGCACACACCTGTTTGGCCACACCTGTTGTCTGCAACTCTAGTTCTGCGGCAGCTGTGTCTTTATGATAAACTCTGATCATTTAGCTGATAAACAGAAAAGAAGGAATCTGTTTTCAACCACACAAAGTCACCAGATCAGATGCTGGATGCACGTCAATAAAACTGTGGGTGTGAGCTCAACCCAGCCCATATGGAAAATCAGAGGTGTTGGAAATATTTATAAATGTTCTGATTAATTCTGGTTTGGATTATATTAAAGAAATTGTAAATATTATCCTAAATATTGCATCGTTCTGCAAATGGAAGAGTTAAGTCAAGTATCACAGTTAGAGGAGCTGCCATGTTGCTGCTATGATGAGCCATAGAGATACAGCTGTGAGGTTCTTGACAGAGATTGGTCAGTACAGCTGTCAATCAGAAGACCTGTGATTGGTCAGAATCCTTTGTCATGGGCTAGAATTTCTAATACTTGAAAACAGAGGCCGGATACTTATGAACAGGGTTCCCACAGGGTTTTTAAAAGTCTTAAAAGTCTTGAATTTACAAATCTGCATTTAATACCTTAAAAAGTCTTTAAAAGGTTTTAAATTTGATAGGTAGGTCTTAAGTTGTGTTGCCATAAAAATGTTGGCTGTATTGTGTTTAAAAGTGTCTTTTAAATTTCCAAGCTGTAAAGAAAGTAACTTTAGTTGACTCAGTTCCACCGGTTTTAATCTGACAATTTATATTGAAATTCGTAACCAATTATTGCTAACTTTGCAGCCCCCAGTGAGAAATGATGACCAAACATTCAGCCCAACACACGTGCAGCCGTTAGTCGTGCAAGCATAAAAAAGCTACTTGGTCATTAAATTCTGTTCTAAGTAGTCCTTAAAAAGGTCTTAAATTTAACTTGTACACACAAAAATTACTGAACATTTTTTCCAGAGTCAAAAATATGTTCCTCAAAAAGAGTTAATTTGGCTCTAAATTGAGTAAATTTGACTCTATAAGGAGTAAATTTGGCTCTATATTGTGTAAACTTGACTCTAAAATGAGTACATTTGGCTCTATATTGAGTAAATTTGACTCTAAAATGAGTACATTTGGCTCTATATTGAGTAAATTTGACTCTATAATGAGTACATTTGGCTCTATATTGAGTAAATTTGGCTCTATAATGAGTAAATTTGGCTCTATATTGAGTATATTTGGTTTTATATTGAGTATATTTGGCTCTATATTGAGTAAATTTGGCTCTATAATGAGTAAATTTGGCTCTATATTGAGTATATTTGGTTTTATATTGAGTATATTTGGCTCTATATTGAGTAAATTCGGCTTTATATTGAGTTTGGAGAGCTCTTCCCAAAGAGTAACTTCTGCTCTTTTTAGAGAGGGACCAAATGTTATCTGAGTAGAGTAAAAGTTTCTTCAATTTGAGTCCATTTTCCTGTGTAGAAACCTGTAGGAACCCTGAATAAAGCTTAGTATAATTTCAGACCTGTTGAGCGACAGTATGCCAAAACATTATCACAGTCACGCCAAAAACATACATACTAAAGCTTTAATTCCATGTATGTTCAGGTGCTCTATAAGCTCCAACTCCACAATAAAAGCACTAAGTTCCTTTTATTAGCCTGTCCAGCCATCCAGTTTTCTCAGTCTATGTAATACTGAGAAAAAAGTCCGGAATTGGGTCAATCACTGTGAAATATGCACTATTTATTCTATACCAACCAAACACAAGTCTGGGAGGCGGGTGTTTCACAATGCCTCATATGCACCGACTTCAGTTTTTTCACAAGTCAAAGTCAGTTCCAAGTCCACAAATCTCCGTACAACTATTGTCGGTTGTTGACTCAACTCAAAAATACAGATTGAATTACAGATTACACCCTATATTCTGAAGTTTCTCTGTCAAAAGTGACAGTAATCATTCACCGAAGTTTCTACCCAACCACCACCATGGCACGCCATGATGGAAACATGCTGAGGTTTGCCGACGTTAGGGGTCTGCTTGTCGCACAATTACGTCACATCCGTCTTATCTGTGATTGGTTTACTTGGTGCCTGTTAGTCCCACCTTCATATTTGGATTCAAACCCTGTGATTCCAGATGGATTTCTCATTGAGGAAGACGGATGCCTGGACAGGTTACACTTTTATAGACTTCAGTGACGGTAAAGAGAGGTGGAAGTCAGCAGTCAGAGCTGTTGGTGTCACCGCTGGCTGTTCCAGGCATTAAAAAAAAAAAAAAGCCTTTTCTGTTCATTTTCTGTTTGTCATCATCCTCTGGGTCCTGACGCAGCAGTGCTGATGTAGCTGATGCAGTAGTAGTGTTGTCTGTTCTCCACATGTGGATCTGTCACACATGGTCCTCTGTGTTGAGGTGCACCTGGCATCTAGTGCTACGTTCACACTGCAGGTTTTAATGCACAATTCAGATTTTTTGCTGAAATCCAATTTTTATGCAACTTCCTACACAGTCATGTATTTACAGTCTATGGTCCTAAAGTGATTCTGTGTTTATGGATGTAGATATGGATTTTCCCCTGGTTCCGCCTCCTCCAGTGCAGAATTGTGATGTCTGTCGCATTTCAATGTAGTTAAAGTCAGATGAAATGCGACATGACTGAAGTCACATCGGAAAACATTAGATATGTGTCCAATTTAGGTCCACATATAATAATAATAATAATAATAATAATAATAATAATAATAATAATAATAATAATAATGATGATAATAATAATGCTTATTTATATTGTACTTTTGGCAGAAAGATTTCACAAAGTGGTTTATAAATAAAATCTAAAGTAAAATACGTAGGCAAAAAAAAACAAAACACACCGCTACATTCACAGATATAAAAATATAAAAACAAATGGTCATAAAACCCACCCCCTAACTAAAAGCCTATCTAAACAAGGCGGCCTTTTCAAGTAGCTGAAGTGGACTGGCTCTGATTTGATAAAATTGGATTTGTCATAAATAAACTGTCATAAATAAATCACATATTGGTCACTTAGGCTACATTCAGACTGCAGGCAAATGTGGCCCAAATCCGATTTTTTGCCTATATGTGACCTGTATCCGATCTGTTAAAGACAGTTTGAACAGCACAAATCCGATTTTTTCAAATCTGACCCAGGACACTTTCATATGTGGCCCTAAATCCGATATCTGATATTTTGCAATGCGACTTGAGTCTGAACTGCCAGGTCACATTTATCCGACCTTTACGTCATTGAAATGCGACAAACACTACAATCCTGCATCCCAGGAGTGTTACTTCCGTAAACACACGTTATGTTTGGACCTCTTTTGTGCATGCGGGTCACTTCAGGGTCGCATTAAGACCTGCTGTCTGAACGTAGCTAAATAGGCAAAAATTCAGTTTTGGGCCACTTTTACCTGCAGTGTGAACGTAACCTAATAGTAAGTGTTATCCCTTAACCCTGCAACAGTTCACACACCCTCAATCTGTGTCTGTTATGTGTGACATGATTATTGTGTAACATGATTGCTATGAGACTTGTGATTCTCATGTGGCATCCAGTTGTGAAACACCCACAGAATTCCCATGTTTTTATCAACAGACCTGACTTGAATACTCATGTTACTGTTGCATCCTAGTATCTCCTAAATATGCGCTGACCTGGAAGTTCACAGATATCTACTCTGTCTTCCTCCGCAGGCAGAAATCTCAGATCTGCAGCAGACCCTGGCCTCCAAAGATGCTGAGATCGAGTGCCTGCAGACCCAGCTGCTGGCCAGAGGAGGCTCAGCCAATGACAACGCAGAGCGAGGTACATGCAGCTGGCGGTCTGACCAGTCAGCTCCAATCTACATCTGTCAGTGTGGATGTGTGTGTGAGAGGCAGCGATATGCATGTCTGCCACCTCTGATTACGGTAACATCTAATCAAACTGTCCCTCTCTCCTCTGCTGGTTCTTGTTTTTGACTCTCTGCCGCCCTCTGCTGTAGAGGAGGTGTATATCAAGCAGCTCATTAACAAATGTAAGGCATGCTAATGTTCTTATGCGGCTCATTTCCAACCATCATCCTCTGTCTGTGCAGCATGTGTTGTCAGTTATTACCTCCGCCAAGGAGGTTATGTTTTTGCCGGCGTTGGTTTGTCTGTCTGTCTGTCTGTCCGTGTGCAAGATAACTCAAAAAGTTATGGACGGATTTGGATGAAAATTTCAGGAAATACTGATACTGGCACAAGGAACAAATTATTAAATTTTGGTGGTGGTGGGGGGGGGGGCACTGATCTGCCTTGGCAGAGGTTTGCGCTCTCCAAGTGCTTTTCTAGTTTGTTGTTTGTAAAAACTGACGCACCCAGAGTAGGGCTGAAATTAAAAAGCCTTTATTAAAACATGGCCAAACAAATAAAAACTATAGCTGACACGTTGTGGTCTATGGACCTTCATAAGGATTGATATAAGAAGGCTGCCCATATGGATCCTCCTATATATAGGGAGAGGTCACATGACTGGGCAGATCTTAAAGACAAAGAATAGAGAATTAAAAATTGAAACAGACAAAAAACAGAGCAATACATAGTATATAAGCAAACAACAACAATAAGACATTTCAAGCACTATAAGTTTTCACATTAAATAAATCATCAGAAATAAACAGATAGACAATAAGGGTTTTTTTGTCACCTGGCAGTGACTCCAGCTGGTTCTTTCTGTAAATTTCTGTAATCATTGGGATTGTCTTCAAAAATCGGTAGGAAACAAGAGGCTCAAATCTCATCAAAGCCAACATTTAACTTGGAAACATCCTAAAAGTCGTGAGCATCTCCGAGGTGATCCTGATGATCCTATGACTGATGATCCCAGTGGTTTTTCTAATCCAGACGTGCAGGTTTTTCATGAATCTCAGTGTCATTCTAGGTTTCATGTGTAACCCATCGTGTCCACTCACATTACATGCAGAACCTGCCCATTTAAACACTAATAAATCATGAGAGATTTTGCAACAGTGGTCATTTTTGGTTCAATTCCCAAAATGTAGATAGATATAGATTTTTTGGAAGATATTCCAAAAAACGGTAGCGCATAATTTTCGTGTCCTTTTTCACCATGTTACATGCAAATTTTTGTATAAAAAATGATCTAAAAATAAAATAAAAATGAGTTTTACCTGAAAAATAGTTTCTCTTCTATCCCAGTAAATATTAATTTTTAAAATAGACCCAAAGTACTGCCAAACTTGTTTCATAACATTAGTCTACATCTGGTTTGAATTTCCTGTTTTTAGGGACCAGTTTCATAGAAGCACCCATTTGCATATTTGTACTCCTTATCAAATACTCATATATTATTAAATATACATATTGGCTCTATGTATGTATCCAGTCTGCTTTCCAGTTTATCTCTGTTAACAAAACATATTTACTACATGTACTCTAGGCATCACTGCTTTAAAATGTCTCTATTTTAAAGGATGCTCATGTACATTTTTCTGTGTGTTTTTGCCTGTTTGCAGTTTCATCCTTTGAAAAATATAGAGAACTTTTTCACTCTTGTTTCTAGACACAGTACCAGTTTCATATAATGAAATAATGCAGGTAATGGTGAAAGTCCAGTCATGCTGTCAGTGTGCATTTGTTTTGCTTGTTTTCTCGTATTAGCATGGTTGTCATGTCTGTCACCAACATCCCATCAGACACCCACCACATATTATAAACGAACTTGACACGAGGACCAAAATAACATTTTAATGCTTTGTTTTTCTTTTGTCAGACCATGAATACCAAAGGCTGAAGGTGGGGATGGAGTCTTTGTTAGCGTCAAATGATGAAAAGGTAAATGTGCAGTTTATGGGTTAAAATAGCAATTGATGCTGTCTTAACTCTATTTTAGATTCCGGTAGAACTGCAACCAAGTAAAATAGAGGAATAATTCTTTTTGCATATAGAACAGGAATAGTTACTCTTACATATGACACGTTCAACAGGTGTCAGAGCTGTTTCCTTCCATTGATGTGTTTGCAGATATCCAGCAAAAACACAACAAAAACATTATAATCCAGACTTTAAGTGTCTTATAGATAGGGATGCACCAATACCGGTACTGGTATTGGTTTGATACTGAGCACGTGTACTTCTACTTGTACTCGTTAAAGTGCTTCGATACAACCGCACTGATACCACGTTCACAGTCAGCAGGTACGCGGCAGACGATTGATGTCAGACATTGTTATAGGCAGACTAATGACAATGACAATGAAGCAGATTTTCTTTTTTTTTTTAATTTTTTAAATTTTTTTTGATGTTTTTATTGGAAAAGGAGCAAGATATCTCAGCATTACCATTCATACATATGATATCTATTAGAGTCCTTTTTGTATTTCTTATTTTATACATACAAAGTGTCAAACAGAAGAAGAGAAAAAAAACCTAACATGAACTGAGTGTTTATAGTTTTGTCCCTTTATGTGGATTTCATCTGTTGTTTGCGTCTTTGTTTGTGTCACAGGATCGTCGTATAGAAGAGTTGACCATGCTGCTCAGTCAGTACAGAAAGATGAGGGAGGTCATGGCGCTGACGCAGGGTAAGAACGAAAACCTGCAACCGAAAAACACAAAGTCTGCTTGATGATAAATGTATGGGGTTTTTGTCTCAATCAGGGAGCAGTGAGGAGGAGCTGAGCGGTAGTTTAAAACTCCGAGCCATCACCAACAAAGCTCACTCTGACATCCTCAGGTCGGAGGTAGGGGAATCCACAATAGACCCGTTTTTATGGGTTTTCCTGCAATTTTGAGCAAAAACCCAAACACATTAACCCATAAAGACCCAAATATTCACCTGTGACCAAAACCATCTACTGATCTAAACTGCTTAATACCTGTTGATCCATTAATCTTATCAATATATGTAAATAATTGGTGTAAAATGCAGTTTATTGTCTTTTCATGGTCATCAGATATGACCCATTTGGACGTTCAGAGGCTCTGTAGTTACCATGGAAACACCTTCATCTTCTACAACATTGATTCATCAGTAAAACCTATGGATTTAGATCAATGACAGTGGATGGACATACTTGTTTTATGTTCAGTTAATGATTTATTTTCCTGAAAAAGTCACTATTTCTTCAGTTTTCTCTGTTTTTGATATAATAACCTTTAAGTTTAATCTGAGCTTTTATGAACATGTACATCACCAGTGAATTAAATATAGGAAAATGCCGGTTTAACACTGAAAAACACAACGTAAAGATGATAATATTACTATAAATGGTGATAAATCACTTAAGAAATGTTCACTATAGAGAAACATTCATTTGGGAACTGACACAAAAATAGCACTGGGTCTTTATGGGTTAATCTAACGACTAATCACAGCAATAAAACATGTTTTATCTCCACATAGATGTCGTCCAGAGGATCTTCACCGCTTATGTTATCCTCATCGCCATACCAGAGAGACTTGGAGTCTAGGTAAAAAAAATAAAAGAGGGTAAAAAGAGCAGAATAAATCAGTGTTAATGTGTCAATAAATTATTACATTTATAAATATGACATAAAAGCAAACAAAAAGAAAATCTCTAAATAAATATGGTAATACCTGAATAACATTAACCTTTTTTTTTTCATTTTCAGCAAATTAATCAAAAGATTAATATTTTATGTGTTCACTCATAGTATAATTTAACTTTTTATTGCACCTTAAAATGGATTTTCATGGCTTAGAAAAATTTCTCCTAACATGTTTTTGCCTAAATAGATCAGATTTAATTAAATTCTGGATAATTATTTGTGTGACATGTCCCACATCCCGAGTTAGGTTTAATTTCATTTTTAATTTGAATTCTTTATTTATATAAATCTTTATGTAAATACCAAATTTCTTACTTTTCTCTTTATATTTAAATATCCACTCGTTTCTGCTTTTTCTCTGCACTTGCTTGTTGTATGATGCTGCTGTTAGCTGTGAAATTTCCCCATGGTGGGATAAATAAAGTCTTATTTTGTCTTGTCTTATCTTATCTCATTTTATCTCATCTCATTTTACCTTACCTCATCTCATTTTATCTCGTCTTACCTTACCTTACCCTATCTCATTTCATCTTATCTTTGTATTGTATCTTATTGTATATTATCTTATCTCATTTTATCTTATCTTACCTTATTTTACCTTACCTTAACTTACCCTGTCTCATCTCATCTTATCTTATCTTACCTTTCCTTACCTCATCTTATCTTTCCTCTCCTTATCTTATCTCATCTCATCTTACTTTACCCTATCTCATCTTATCTTATCTTATCTTATCTTACCTTACCTTACCTTACCTTACTTTATCTTATCTTATCTTATCTTATCTTATCTTATCTTATCTTATCTTACCTTATCTTGCCTTACCTTACCTTACCTTACCTTACCTTACCTTACTTTACCTTACCTTACCTTACCTTACCTTACCTTACCTTACCTTACCTTACCTTACCTTACCTTATCTTATCCCTTGCAGTATCCAGAACTCCATGGACACATCACTGGTCTCCACTGGGGATATGAGCTTCTTTAATGGAGTGTGGTAGGAGCAAACTGTGTTGTCTTAAAATACAAGTCAGATCTGATGAAAACGATCCCACACGTTTCAGTATATTTGTCTAGTTCTTCAGTTTGTTCTCCGTTTCAGGCCTCAGCGCCGTTTACTGTCCAGCAGCCTGGAGGAGCTGCAGAGTGGATCCTTACAGAAGGTTTGGACGTTCACACCAGATCCTGAAGCGCTTCATTTATTTATTTATGCCTAACCAACAAGCACACTAACGATATTAAACACTTAATGCTCTTTTAACCTAATTGTGTGATTGCTAACATTTAACTCCTGGTTTGTGTGTTTATGTGTGTGTGTGTGTTTTTGCCCTGCTGCTGCTTCAGGCTGTAGAGATCCAACCTGTTGAAACTGAAACAGACGTAGGGGCAGAGGTACTGATGTGCTGCAAATGTACATAATCAAACACACAAACTGTACACAGATGCTAACTGTAGTGGCTTTTCCATCGGACATCTGCGCAAAACTGTACCGATATTTACTAAATGTCAAAAAAACATAAGGCATAACGTATTGTCTGTTTTTCCATCAAATCACAAATGCGATGATTTGTTTATTTATTTTCGCGAGATGACACGAGAAGTCATTCCATAAACATGGTGACAAATGTAAATATGGTGTTGATTTACAGATATATTTATTATTATTATATATTACCCCTCTATCTCGTACTAAATTTAAAAAATGATTGGGTTTCCTGGTGTGTCCACATGTTTCTTCTTCTTCACTTGTTGTTAACGTACGTCAACATCCGTTTTTTTACTTCACCAGACTCGAGTTGCAAAAAAAGGTCTTTCCATTGCAGTTTTGTATGATATATCATTTGTGCGACGCCCGAAAAACCACCTCTTGCCAGCACAAAAACTTTTAATCGAAAACTGAGACTTTTGGCGAAATTGTTGTTTTTCCAGTAGGTACATTTTTATGCGCAAGTTACATTTGCGCATTTCGAGGGTCAATGGAAAAGCGACTAGTCCTAACATTTCACTTAAGAGTTCAAGAGAAAAAAGGAACAAACAAAACAATTTCAATTTTAGTGGCGTTGACATCACTACATATAATATCATTGCTGAAAATGTCAGTTTTTCTTTAGTTTTCTCTGTTTTTGATATAATAATGCCCAATTTTAATGAGTTTTTATGAATATCTACATGATCAGTAAATTAAATATATGAAAATTCATGATTTACACAGAAAAAAATGCAAAATACCGAGGATAACATTACAATAAATGGTGATAAATTACTTAATAAAGGTTAAATAGAGAGAAAAATCATTTAGGAAACCACAAAAGTAGCACTGGGTCTTTAGGGGTTAATGAAGGTCATTCTTATGTACTGTAAAAAAATTAACGACAAGGGGCCAAAACTCCAGCCATGACTAGTTGTTTTTAATCAAAGAAAAGTAGCCATGTAGGAGCCACTTAAATAGGCTACATGAACTAAATTAAGGTTTTAGAGACCCATTGTAACTGCAATCACTCACTCATTCTGTTATTGATTATCCTCTGATAAAAACCAATATTTAAATGTAGAGTTAGGTGATTCACGGCATCTATTTATTTGTTGAAGTCGTTAGCAATCAGGGTAGTTACTAGTAGGCTACTAGCCAAAATTATGATATGACTAAAGACACATTTAGCTTAATGAAGGACAGTTTTAACTAGAAAAGCACTCTGAGAGCGCGGACCTCCACCAAGGCAGATCAGTCCCCACCCCCAACACCACCAAAATGTAATCATCTTGAAAATGCCATCAAAATCTATCCATAACTTTTTGAGTTATCATGCTAACAGACAGAAGAACAAACAACGCCCCCCCCCCCCCCCGATCACCATCAAAATGTAATCATTTGTTCCTTGTACCAGTATCAACATTTGTTGAAAATTTCATGAAAATCTGTCCATAACTTTTTGAGTTATCTTGCTAACAGACAGACAGACAGACAAACCCCGATGAAAACATTACCTCCGCCGTTACACTTGGCAGAGGTAATTAGAGTACATGGTTTGAGGTACACATGTGACGGCTCTACTTACCGTCACCTGCTTTCACAGATGTGATGTTTGAAGTTTTAAAAGCAGAATGTCCAGCGGGGCAGGCAGAGCTCACACTGCACAGTACGGCTGTTACCTCTTTTATATTTGAAAGCAATAAGGTCGTTAATATGTGGCCAAGGGTTTTCTTCGCTTTGGACTCTGCTTGCGTGTCAGCGTCATCACCAACACCAAGCTCCAGCTCCTCCATCTGTGTCTTGTAGCCTGAAGTCCATCATCCAATGCGGCAATGTCCTTTCGTTCATTTAATTTTTTACTCAGTACAGTATTTACTTTAAAATGTATTTGAGTAAAAGTAAAATTACCACTTTCAAAAACAACTTCAACATGTGATGCCAGGCACAACAAACCCCGCCCCTCACATGTATTGTAGCTTATTTTAGTATTGATCAACTCTTTCATCCATATTCAATATTTGTTAAAAATGAAAGTTATATATGTGCCAAGTTTGAAGTAAATTGAAACAAAATTTATGTTTTTATAGACAATTGAAATTTCGCCCATTATGAGTAAATGGGAAAAGAAAAAGAAGTTAAAAGTTTAACAAAAAATTTCAAAAACAAGCTATCACTTAGATATTTTTGCAGAGTGATATCTAAAATTAATCTCTATATCTCTGCAAGGTTTTAAGTAAATGTAGTTAAAATTTACATTTTCATAGCATTTTGAAATTTTGCCCATTATAGGTAAATGGGAAAAGAAAAAGAGGTTAAAAATTTAACAAAAAAAATTTCAAAAACAAGCTATCACTTAAATATTTTTGCAGAGTGATATCTAAAATTAGTCTCTATATCTCTGTAACGTTTTAAGTAAATTGAGTTCAAATTAATGTTTTTATATTGATTTGATATTTCGCCCATTATAAGTAAATGGGGAAAAAAACAATTTTAAAAATTCATAAAAAAAATTGAACTTTGACCTACTTTTCCCAAAATGTGATCAGATCTATTCTGGGTCACTGGCAATCTATAAACCCCAGTTGGTATGAATTCAACCAGTAGTTTTGCTGCTACAGACATTTGAAATTTCACCCATTATAAGGAAATGGGGAAAAAAAAAATTAAAAATTCATAAAACATTTTAATTTTGACCTACTTTTCCCAAAATGTAATGAAATCTTTTGTGGGTCACTGGCAAACTAAGGGTTGGGTGGGGCAGGTTAAAAATTACAAAGTACACAAAAAAGCTACTCAATTACAGTAACGTGAGTAGATGTAATTCATTACTTTCCACCTCTGGATTTAGATTTAACAGTTTAGTGCAACATAATTTGAAAATTTAACCTGTTTTTTTGGCGTGAACCATCTTGTGAGGCTCATTGTGTATTTGTTTCCAGACTTGGCGTTTTGTAGCAGAGAAAAGGATGTAATGCCCCCGGTGTTCTTTGACCGCTTGTTCCCAGTATAACAACCTCCACCTCAACTGTGCCTTATACTCATTCACAACCTTATTCCAGAGCTCCACAGAGACAAACAGTCCGCACACACACACACAGTAACACACACACACACAGGGCTCAGACCCACCTGAAGTGGCTGTCAGTAGTGCTCGGCGTCACCGCTGCCTCCCAGCTGTTTCTTTCTGCTGGCCTTTCTCTGGTTCTACTTCCAGAGCCCCGCTGACTTTGAAGCTTGTTCAGACGCTGGCACCTTCAGACATTCACCCTCCCAAAGGACACGGCGTTACGCAACAGAGCAAAGGAGCAAATCCAATCATGAGCCGGTCCACAACATGTTTTCAACTAGAAGTAGATTATGATGCATTCTCCATATGGTTAGGGTCACAGCGTAATAACAGGGATATCAGCAGGAAAGTTAAAAGTTATGCAGATATTACAATTTGGACCAAAATATGACTTAGGCACTTATACTATGATGCTAACGATGTGCAACATTTAGATTAGATTAGATTAGATTAGATACTTTATATTAGGTTAGATTAGATTAGATTAGATTAGATTAGATTAGATTAGATTAGATTAGATTAGATTAAATTAGATTAGATTATATTAGGTTAGGTTAGATTAGTTTATATTAGGTTAGATTAGGTTAGGTTACATTAGTTTATATTAGGTTAGATTAGTTTATATTAGGTTCGATTATTTTAGGTTACATTAGATTAGGTTAGATTAGATAAATTTGTATTATGTTAGATTAGGTTAGGTGAGATTAGTTTATATTAGGTTAGATTAGATTAGGTTAGGTTAGATTAGTTTATATCAGGGTAGATTAGGTTAGGTTAGATTAGTTTATATTAGGTTAGATTAGATTAGTTTAGAATAGTTTATATTAGGTTAGATTAGGTTACATTAGATTAGATTAGTTTATATTAGGTTAGATTAGGTTACATTAGATTAGGTTAGGTTATATTAGTTTATGTTAGGGTAGATTAGATTAGGTTAGGTTAGATTAGTTTATATTAGGTTAGATTACATTATTTTAGAATAGTTTATATTAGGTTACCTTAGGTTACATTAGATTAGATTAGTTTATATTAGGTTAGATTAGGTTACATTAGGTTAGGTTAGGTTAGATTAGTTTATATTAGGTTAGATTAGGTTACATTAGATTAGGTTAGGTTAGATTAGGTTAGATTAGGTTACATTAGATTAGGTTAGATTAAATTAGATTAGATTAGGTTACATTAGGTTAGATTAGATCAGGTTAGATTAGATTAGATTATAGATACTTTATTGATCCCAAAGGAAATTCAAGCATCCAGCAGCAGCAGTAGATGCACTAAATACACAAGACACAGTAGTGACAAAAACAGTATACAAATACAAAGACAACAAACAAAGTAACATACAAACAAATCGAACCAAAAACAATACGCCTTGCCCCCCGTTGAGGGGGCAGGGTAAATATACAAAATAGAAAATGCACTCTTACATCTAAGATTATATATACAGACATCTAAAAAAAAATACCAACGAATACATCAGTTCAGATAATGCTAAAATATGGGGCCCCTTAAAGAGAAAGGACAATCTGTGATATAATCTATATGTGCATAAATTACAGCTTTGCAAAAAAAGTCATTAGTGCACAGGGAGATATCAGAATTATTTATTAAACCTCATTAATCATGGTTTGACCTTCAGTTATGCTGCACTAAATGTTAAAGGTTCAATACAGAAGATCGGTGTGAAGTTTGTGTCGGATTTGTGTTGAAAGATGATTGTTTACTCATATTAGCTCCATAAACCACAGGTGTCAAACATATAGTCATGTTAATGGTCGTGTTACTCCATTAATTTCTCCTAAAAGAGGAGAAATTAAACCCATCATAAATAAGACAACTTATTTTTAATCTGACAGACAAAAATGATAATATTTAGTTTTGGAATAAAGAGCAGCTGGAAGTCAATAGGCCCTCCCTGTTTTACAGACAGAACACAAATATACTTTTTATTCACTAATTTATTTTACTTAACTTTGTTGGTGCAAACTCGCTAAGGATTTCATGTATTAGAATTACGTGTTAAAAGTCCAAATAGTAGCATTATGAGCATATATGAGGTTACACGACATGCATATTATGGACCATGACTCCCTTTTATTATATATTATGTTAAACAGCAGCACTGTGTTGTTTTTTCCTGCAGAATCGACTCACAGAGCTGAACAAGTACCAGACTCTGCCCGGAAAACTGAGTAAAAAGAGCCAGTTGAATGGCAACGGAGAAGACGATGGAGAATATTTATCCCCCATCCGATTGTCTCCGGTCCACACCACTGACCAGGACTACAGTCTGAGTAAGTGTTTATATCTGCGACAGAAATGACATGTCTATTACAACTTTGTATTCAAGTTATTTCCTAATGAAATGAAAACATCTGACTAACTGCTTTTGGAAGTTAGGCCTCGTCTACAATGATAGGTACAGTGCATTTATAGTTTAGAAATCAAATTATGTCATCTATATTTAGGCTCTCTGGATCAAAAATACAGGACTACAAAAGACTTTTTAACGTGCCTTCTTCTGTGTAGATACGTAAAGTATAAATTAGGTTATTATTAGCCCCTTACTGCTTACATTTATATGCAATTACAGAAAAAAAAAATGTGTTGTTGCTATAGCACAGATCCAAAATTAAGTAAAGTTTGTTCA